>NC_092761.1:90453219-90455719 GCF_047496795.1 Chiloscyllium punctatum
GGAGTGTGAGTGTAAGTGTGTGTGTGAGTGTGTTTGAGTGTGAGTGGGAGTGTGTGTGTGTGTGTGTTTGAGTGTGAGTGTGTGTGTGTGAATGTGTGAGTGGGTGTGTGAGTGTGTGTGTGTGAGTGAGAGTGTGAGTGTGTGTGTTTGAGTGTGAGTGTGGGTGTGTGAGTGTGTATTTGAGTGTGAGTGTGGGTGTGTGTGAGTGTAAGTGTGTGTGAGTGTGTGATTGTGTGTGTGAGTGTTTGTGAGTATGTGTGTGATTGTGTGTGAGTGTGTGAGAGTGTGTGAGTGTGAGTGTGTGTTTGAGTGTGAGTGTGTGTGAGAGAGAGTGTGTCTGTGTTTGAATGTGAGTGCATGTGAGTGTGTGTGTGAGTGTGTGTATGTGTTTGAGTGTGTGAGTGGGAGTGGGAGTGTGAATGTGTGAGTGGGAGTGTGTGTGAGTGTGTGTTTGAGTGTGAGTGTGTGTGTGAGTGTGTGTGAGTATGTGTGTGTGTGTGTGTGAGTGTGAGTGTGTGTTTGAGTGTGAGTGTGTGTGAGAGAGAGTGTGTATGTGTTTGAATGTGAGTGCGTGTGAGTGTGTGTGTGAGTGTGAGTGTTTGAGTGTGAGTGTGTGAGTGAGTGTGTGAGTGAGTGTGTGTGTGAGTGTGTGTGAGTGTGAGGGTTTGAGTGTGAGTGAGAGTGTGGGTGTGTGAGTGTGAGTGGGTGTGTGAATGTGAGTGTTTGAGTGTGATTGTGGGTGTGTGAATGTGTGAGTGTGAGTGTGTGTGTGTGTTTCAGTGTGAGTGTCTGTGTGTTAGTCTGTGAGTGTGAGTATGGGTGTGGGTGTGAGTGTGAGTGTGTGAGTGTGTTTGAGTTGAGTGTGTGAGTGTGAGTGTGAGTGTTTGAGTGTGAATGTGAGTGTGTGAGTGTGTGTGTGTGTGAGTGTAAGTGTGCGTGAGTGTGTGTGAGTGTGAGTATTTGAGTGTGAGTGTGGGTGTGTGAGTGTGTGTGAGTGTAAGTGTGTGTGAGTGTGTGTGTAAGTGTGTGTGAGTGTGTGTGAGTGTGAGTGTGTGAGTGTAGGTGTGAATGTGGGTGTGTGTGAGTGTGTGAGTGGGAGTGTGTGAGTGTGTGTGTGAGTGTGAGTTTGAGTGTGAGTGTAAGTGTGTGAGTGGGTGTGTGAGTGTGTATGTGAGTGTGTGTGAGAGCGAGAGTGTGAGTGTGTGTGAGTGTGAGTGTGGTGTGTGAGTGTAAGTGTGTGTGAGTGTGTGATTAGTTGTGTAAGTGTGTGTGTGAGAGTGGGAGTGTGAGTGTGAGTGTGTGTGTGTGTGTGTGTGAGTAGGAGTGTAAGTGTGAGTGTAAGTGTGTGTGTGAGTGTGTTTGAGTGTGAGCGTGTGAGTGGGAGTGTGAGTGTGTGAGTGTGTGTGTGTGTTTGAGTGTGAGTGTAAGTGTGTGTGTGAATGTGTGAGTGGGTGTGTGAGTGAGAGTGTGTGAGTGTGTGTTTGAGTGTGAGTGTGTGTGTGTGTGTGAGTGTGTGATTGGGAGTGTGAGTGTGTGTGAGTATGTTTGTGTGTGAGTGTGTGTGTTTAAGTGTGAGTGTGTGTGTGTGTCTGTATGTGTGTGTGTGTATGTGTGTGTGTGTGTCTGTCTCTGAATGTATGTGTATGAATGTGTGTGAGTGTATGTGTATGAGTGTGTGTGTCAGTGTATGTGTACGAGTGTGTGTATGTGTGTGTGTGTATGTGTGTGCATGTGTATGAGTGTGTGTGTGTGCGTGTGTGTGTATGTGTATGAATGTGTGTGTATGTGTGTGAGTGTGTGAGTGTAATTGTGTGAGTGAATGTGTATGTGCATGAGTGTGTATGTATGTGTGTGTGTGAGTGTGAGTATTTGAGTGTGAGTGTGGGAGTGTGTGAGTGTGTGTGTAAGTGTGTGTGAGTGTGTGTGTGTGAGCGTGAGTGTGTGAGTGTTTGAGTGTGAGTGCGTGAGTGTAGGTGTGAATGTGGGTGGGGGTGAGTGTGTGAGTGGGAGTGTGAGTGTGTGTGTGAGTGTGAATTTGAGTGTGAGTGTAAGTGTGTGAGTGGGTGTGTGAGTGTGTATGTGAGTGTGTGTGAGAGTGTGAGTGTGAGTGTGGTGTGTGAGTGTGTGTTTGAGTGTGAGTATGGGTGTGTGTGAGTGTAAGTGTGTGTGAGTGTGTGAGTGTGAGTGTGTGTGAGAGTGGGAGTGTGAGTGTGAGTGTGTGTGTGTGAGTGTGTGAGTAGGAGTGTGAGTGTAAGTGTGTGTGTGAGTGTGTTTGAGTGTGAGTGGGAGTGTGTGTGTGTGTGTGTGTTTGAGTGTGAGTGTGTGTGTGTGAATGTGTGAGTGTGTGTGTGAGTGTGTGTGTGTGAGTGAGAGTGTGAGTGTGTGTGTTTGAGTGTGAGTGTGGGTGTGTGAGTGTGTATTTGAGTGTGAGTGTGGGTGTGTGTGAGTGTAAGTGTGTGTGAGTGTGTGATTGTGTGTGTGAGTGTGTGTGAGTATGTGT
>NC_092761.1:90460719-90463219 GCF_047496795.1 Chiloscyllium punctatum
GTGTATGTGTATGAATGTGTGTGTATGTGTGTGAGTGTGTGAGTGTAATTGTGTGAGTGAATGTGTATGTGCATGAGTGTGTATGTATGTGTGTGTGTGAGTGTGAGTATTTGAGTGTGAGTGTGGGTGTGTGTGAGTGTGTGTGTAAGTGTGTGTGAGTGTGTGTGTGTGAGCGTGAGTGTGTGAGTGTTTGAGTGTGAGTGCGTGAGTGTAGGTGTGAATGTGGGTGGGGGTGAGTGTGTGAGTGGGAGTGTGAGTGTGTGTGTGAGTGTGAATTTGAGTGTGAGTGTAAGTGTGTGAGTGGGTGTGTGAGTGTGTATGTGAGTGTGTGTGAGAGTGTGAGTGTGAGTGTGGTGTGTGAGTGTGTGTTTGAGTGTGAGTATGGGTGTGTGTGAGTGTAAGTGTGTGTGAGTGTGTGAGTGTGAGTGTGTGTGAGAGTGGGAGTGTGAGTGTGAGTGTGTGTGTGTGAGTGTGTGAGTAGGAGTGTGAGTGTAAGTGTGTGTGTGAGTGTGTTTGAGTGTGAGTGGGAGTGTGTGTGTGTGTGTGTTTGAGTGTGAGTGTGTGTGTGTGAATGTGTGAGTGGGTGTGTGAGTGTGTGTGTGTGAGTGAGAGTGTGAGTGTGTGTGTTTGAGTGTGAGTGTGGGTGTGTGAGTGTGTATTTGAGTGTGAGTGTGGGTGTGTGTGAGTGTAAGTGTGTGTGAGTGTGTGATTGTGTGTGTGAGTGTGTGTGAGTATGTGTGTGATTGTGTGTGAGTGTGTGAGAGTGTGTGAGTGTGAGTGTGTGTTTGAGTGTGAGTGTGTGTGAGAGAGTGTGTCTGTGTTTGAATGTGAGTGCATGTGAGTGTGTGTGTGAGTGTGTGTGTATGTGTTTGAGTGTGTGAGTGGGAGTGGGAGTGTGAATGTGTGAGTGGGAGTGTGTGTGAGTGTGTGTTTGAGTGTGAGTGTGTGTGTGAGTGTGTGTGAGTATGTGTGTGTGTGTGTGTGTGTGAGTGTGTGTTTGAGTGTGAGTGTGTGTGAGAGAGAGTGTGTATGTGTTTGAATGTGAGTGCGTGTGAGTGTGTGTGTGAGTGTGAGTGTTTGAGTGTGAGTGTGTGAGTGAGTGTGTGAGTGAGTGTGTGTGTGAGTGTGTGTGAGTGTGAGGGGTTGAGTGTGAGTGAGAGTGTGGGTGTGTGAGTGTGAGTGGGTGTGTGAGTGTGAGTGTTTGAGTGTGATTGTGGGTGTGTGAATGTGTGAGTGTGAGTGTGTGTGTGTGTTTCAGTGTGAGTGTCTGTGTGTTAGTCTGTGAGTGTGAGTATGGGTGTGGGTGTGAGTGTGAGTGTGTGAGTGTGTTTGAGTTGAGTGTGTGAGTGTGAGTGTGAGTGTTTGAGTGTGAATGTGAGTGTGTGAGTGTGTGTGTGTGTGAGTGTAAGTGTGCGTGAGTGTGTGTGAGTGTGAGTATTTGAGTGTGAGTGTGGGTGTGTGAGTGTGTGTGAGTGTAAGTGTGTGTGAGTGTGTGTGTAAGTGTGTGTGAGTGTGTGTGAGTGTGTGAGTGTAGGTGTGAATGTGGGTGGGTGTGAGTGTGTGAGTGGGAGTGTGTGAGTGTGTGTGTGAGTGTGAGTTTGAGTGTGAGTGTAAGTGTGTGAGTGGGTGTGTGAGTGTGTATGTGAGTGTGTGTGAGAGCGAGAGTGTGAGTGTGTGTGAGTGTGAGTGTGGTGTGTGAGTGTAAGTGTGTGTGAGTGTGTGATTAGTTGTGTAAGTGTGGGAGTGTGAGTGTGTGTGTGTGTGAGTGTGTGAGTAGGAGTGTAAGTGTGAGTGTAAGTGTGTGTGTGAGTGTGTTTGAGTGTGAGCGTGTGAGTGGGAGTGTGAGTGTGTGAGTGTGTGTGTGTGTTTGAGTGTGAGTGTAAGTGTGTGTGTGAATGTGTGAGTGGGTGTGTGAGTGAGAGTGTGTGAGTGTGTGTTTGAGTGTGAGTGTGTGTGTGTGTGTGAGTGTGTGATTGGGAGTGTGAGTGTGTGTGAGTATGTTTGTTTGTGTGTGAGTGTGAGTGTGTGTGTTTAAGTGTGAGTGTGTGTGTGTGTGTCTGTATGTGTGTGTGTGTGTGTGTATGTGTGTGTGTGTGTGTCTCTGAATGTATGTGTATGAATGTGTGCATGTGTGTGAGTGTATGTGTATGAGTGTGTGTGTCAGTGTATGTGTACGAGTGTGTGTATGTGTGTGTGTGTATGTGTGTGCATGTGTATGAGTGTGTGTGTGTGCGTGTGTGTGTATGTGTATGAATGTGTGTGTATGTGTGTGTGTGTGAGTGTAATTGTGTGAGTGAATGTGTATGTGCATGAGTGTGTATGTATGTGTGTGTGTGAGTGTGAGTATTTGAGTGTGAGTGTGGGTGTGTGTGAGTGTGTGTGTAAGTGTGTGTGAGTGTGTGTGTAAGTGTGTGTGAGTGTGTGTGTGTGAGCGTGAGTGTGTGAGTGTTTGAGTGTGAGTGCGTGAGTGTAGGTGTGAATGTGGGTGGGGGTGAGTGTG